>NC_079519.1:26364212-26372952 GCF_000801105.2 Raphanus sativus | reverse complement strand
AGGAACTGAAACAGTGTTTGCGCAATGATTATGAGTGGAATCAACAACCCTTTATAGGCTGCAGCCATATATGACCAGTACACCTTCATACTGACTCGTCCCCGGACACGTTCCTCTTCCTGAACCAGTTGTTTCTTCCTCAGCCGTTTTGCTTTCTTTTTCTCTTTGATGGCTTTCTGGTTAGACCCTGATGGCCCTTCTTGGACCTCCTTGGCCAGAATCTCAATGTTGCTCGAGGAAGCGTTGGATTTTGGATTGTGTGGCAATGACTGGTCTAGCCCATGATGGCTGTCAGAGTCCTCTGATGAATGGCTTGGAATGTCCATAGCTTCAATTGCTTCATGATGAGCAGACACAAGTGATAAGAAATCTGTTCCTGCTTGTAGCAGTTCCTCATACTTCCCTGACTGTATGATTTGGCCATCCCTAAGCACCTGCAAAATTTCATGAAGTGCTTTTTTGGATTTATATACTTTTCTCTGTGTCTTAACATTAAAATCAACCTTGGTATAAGATTTTAGCATAAGGGTCATGCCGAAGAAATCCTCACCAATATAAGATCCGTTGTAGGAAGAAACTCGACTTGATGAGTTACAAATATCACAGTCTTGTCTGCCAGAGCCGTCAATATATATTCCTGTAGATACGCAAACTCAAGCTTGTGAAGTAGGGAGACACATTCACGCAAGGCAGTGTTTGAAAAAAGGTAGTTGTTTGTTTATTTGGAAAGAAATAGAAAAGAAAAAAAGTGCACCTGGAAGAGTTCGGAGCCAGTGTGAGCGTCAACAGCGCTGAAAGGGTCGTCCAGCAGATATACATCAGCATCCTGATAAAGCGCTCTTGCTAGCTGAACTCTCTGCTTCTGACCACCGCTGAGGTTTATGCCTCTGTCACCGATAATGGTCTGATCACCGTGTGAGAAGAGCTCCAAGTCCCGTTTCAGTGAGCAAGCGTGTATAACGTTCTTGTACTTAGCCTTATCCATTGGACTGCCGAAGAGAATATTTTCTTCTATATTCCCAGACTGAATCCATGCGGATTGTGAAACATAAGCAGCAGTACCGCATATTCTGACCTGTGTATTTCAGTGTACAACTCGTGAAAAATATTGAAGACAGACACACATGTTTTGAAAGTTGTTCAAGTGTTTCACTTACCTCACCCGATATTTTAGGTATTTCTCCAAGTATACAAGAAAGAAAACTTGATTTTCCGGAACCAACGACTCCGCAGACAGCTACTCGCATTCCTCTCTTAACGTTTAGATGAATATCAAACAAAGTTGGCCTTACCCACGAAGGATCCCAAGAGAAACAACCGTCTTTGATCTCCACAGATGTGTCTGACATACCTTGAGAAAGGATTATCGTAGCATCTTCCTGGAGCTCTTCCTCTTGCAGAAATCCAGATATTCGATCAAGAGATACTTTAGTCTGAGCCATCATTGACACCAGATCAGGAAAATTCCTAAGCGGCTCCTGAAGAATCCTGAATGTTGCAAGCGCAGAGAGAACACCTCCTGCAGTGAGCTGAGTTCCTAAGCCTATAGCCGTAGCAAACGTGATTGCAGCTACAAATATGGGCGAACTCCAGAATATAAACGTGATAAACGCTTGAGAGTATAAAGCCTTTCGAAGCCATTTGAACTCTGTACTCCTCATTCCCTCAAGTACGACCCTGTACCGATCCTCCCAAGCCTGCAGTTTCAGAATCCTCATGTTCCTCAAACACTCCGAAGTCTTTCTCATTCGCTCATCTTTAGCAGACATCAATTTGTCTTGATAGTCCTCTTGGATTTTGGCCAACGGGATAGTGGCGATAATAGAGAAAACCGTGGCCGCCAACGTGGCTACAGCCGCCACTCCCACGCTCCTGTACAAGATCCCGAGAGCAAGTACAATCTGTAGAGGAAGCATCCACATATCATGAAGGTACCAAGAGTAGTCACCTACTCTCTGGACATCAACGGCCATGTAGTTCACAATTTCGCCGCTCGTGTGGTTCTGCTTAGTTATACTCGAGAGTTTTAGCCCTTTTCTGTACACCATAGCCGTTAGAGCCGATCTCACATGCATCCCCAAGATATCGACACCAAGATACCACTGCCGGGTTGTTAAAGTCTCTGCGAGCTTGGCCGCAAAGAAGATACCAGCGAGGATGTAACCCTCGTGAGGGTAAGTCTCTTTCCCGCCCAGATAATTAACAAAGTCATTCACCAAATAAGGACCCACATACGAAACAAGAGTGTTCAAGCCAGCAAAGACTGCATTACAAGCCGCTTCTTTCCAAAACGACTTCAAGATGGCCCAAGCAAGAGAAGGCGAGTTCGAGGGACTCTCAGCCTTTAACTTCTCCCAGTTAAACTTCAAGATTTTGTAGTTCGTCTTCGCTCGGTCTTTGGGAGCGAGCAGAGGAATGTCCTTGAGATCCAACGGCCTCTTGGCGCCAAGGGAGAGGAGAGGATTCAGCCACGAAAGCGTAGCAAGGCTGAACAACCCGGCGTCACTATAGGAAGTAACACTGAGACAACCAGCTTTTTCTTCTTCATCTTCTTCTTCCACAAGCAGAGGGTCAAGAAGATGTGGATGTGTAATAATAACTCGAAGACCTGATACACCTCTGAGAGCCAGGAAGCAGAGGAAAGCCAGAGCCGGAGCCGAAACAAAGTTCCCAACAACGTGCGAAGACAAATGGGTCGAGCCGTTTACAAGAAGCTCTCTTGAGTCTACGAACAAAGCCCATAAACAGATGAAGAAGCCCACAACCCACCACAGCCTTAACAAGAAAGGGAACTTCTCCGCAGAGGTGTAATTACATCGAACAACTGATGCGCACAACACTAACCAAGCTAGAATCTGTGTAATCGGCGAGAAAAGGACACAAACCTCGTTTCTTTCCTTAGTTACTCCGACAGCATCTAACGCTAAAACCGAAACGTGCACGACTAGGACGTAGAGACAGCAAAGAACCGAGAGTTTGTAGCCAATGGTGACTTGAAGCTCACGGGTGTCCCCGGAACTAGAGTTTCCGACAGAGTCGTGATGTTTGAAGAAAGGACCACGACGGAGGCAGAGAAGTAAGCGTCTTGCGGAGATATCGATGATGAACACTAAGAGAAGAGCCAGATTGATGCAGATCGAGGACACTTCCACGAGTGGTAAATCACGAAGAGCAGCGGTCAAGAGGGTGGTGAAAGTGAAACCCATATTCAAAATTAGGTTAATGAGATTTTTCTGAGGTAAAAGAGCATTGAATGAGAGAGAGAGGAAGGAAGAACAATGTAAGGAGAGGGAAGCGAGAGAAGATGGTTATGGGTTATGAGCAGAGGAGGAGTCACGGTGGTGTGGTAAGAGAGGAAACGCAGAGCCTGAAAGACACATCGCACATGTAACCAAAACGACTTTTCGTCAGAGCCTAACACGTTGAACAACACATCAGAAAGAAAAAGAAATGTTTTTTTCTTTTTGTTCTGTTAGAAGAATTTTTTTGTTGTGTTGCATCGATGTTATCTAGAGAAAGACAGAAGAGGACAAAAACACACACATGATGATTTTAACATTTATGACAGAGACCTGTGATCGAAGACAATGTCGCTTCTCTTTCTCTCTCCCCTTGCCCCGAGAAGAGAGAGAGAGAGTAGAAGAGATGTTTCCAGCTGTGTGTTATAATGGCGTTACAACAGAGAGAGAGAGAGAGAGAGAGAGAGAGAGAGGTTGAGTCGCAAAATGGAGGATCAATTTGGATTTGCTTTCTCCTCTTCTTCTGCTTACCTTTAAATCTGAAACTCTCTCTCTCTCTCACGTACATACACCAAATTAGATATAATGTAAGATGCATCGAGGTTTTATTCATCTTCAGACGCAATCATATATAGTATCTCTCCAGTTATTTATTTATCCATTTAAATAGTTCTCATTTTAAAGGGGGACCATTTTAAAATAGGATTAGTTCATTCTTTTGCTTTTGCATCTAACTTTTAAGGATTTCTCGGTACCACCCACAAATAATGTGTTTGCAATTAATAGTTGTTATTAGCATTTTACGACAAACACAAAATATTATAAACCGATCTGCACCATATTATAAACAGATTTGCACCATTTCAATCTTCTGAAAATTAAAAGCTAATTACAGCTACCATTTGTGGTTAGGGAGAGTTGTAGTAGAGTAAATAAAAATATTTTTAAAAAACTATATAAATATATAAACAAAAAAAATTAATTAAAAATTTTAATTGAGATTATATATATTAATTTATATTATAAAATTTCAAAACAATTTTTTTGCTATAATTTTCAGACATCAATATATATATATATATAAACCCAAAATCATTGTTTAAACTTAATATTACACTTTTAAAAAAGTAATTTTTATCATAATTTTGTAATATTTAATTTAAATATTTATATAATATAAATCATTAATGTTCATATTAATTGATGCTTCATTTGGGAGTCAAACCAATGATAATTATTTTGCAAACACATCAATTTCTACTCGTTGTACCAGCTATACAAATTGCTTAATAATATTTGAATTGTAACCATCCGAATCTGCAAAATTTTGCGACCGCAACTGGTGCGTTTACGCCAGTCAAACTCTAAGCTGAAAATTTATAGATGTGTGATATGTGTTTGCAGGTGATTTTCGGCATTTTATAACAACCCAAAATTCATTGTAAACAGCTTTATATTGATTCAAATTTTTGAAAATAAAAACTTGATTTCAGTTTACGGTTACGGATGGTAAGAGAAGATAAATAAAATATATTTTTAAAAAAACTTCTAATAAACATTTTTATTAATACTTTAATCTAATATATTTACACTATAATCATTTTAAAATTAGCATTTTGGCTAAATTATTTTTTCATAGAAATTTATAGATTTTTATTTATATTTGTATTAATAATTTACTACAGTATTTGCTTCTAATAAACAAAAGTTTGATAAATATGTATTTAAAAAAAAATTTAAAGTTTCAAACTAAAAAGAGTATTAATAATACACTTCTACCCTCTGTTGTGTAGTAGGTGTTTTTCTGCCGTGATCCTTGTCTTGGATATTACTTGATTGGTTGTTGCCGTTTCTTTGTTTGTGAAATTGGCTTACATAGAGTTAAACCACAATAAATCAAACCAAAACATAGAATACACACAACTAGAGAAAAGATAAAATACACACAACTGGAATAAAAATAAATAGAAAAGAGATGCACAATCATCATATACCGAAGTTGAACTGTTGTTCCAACTTTTGTAAGGTTTTTATTTAATATGGTTATAGCAAATCAAACCAATGCATCCTTGATATGCTTGGCAAAATCAGGCCAAACATTTACTTGGGGAGCAAGTAAGATGCTTTTTCCTGAATAACCTTCCATGTCTCCTTCACGTGCTTCTCCTCTGTCAATGGCGCTCCAATGGCGCAACGTAGAACGATCTTTCCAGACAAAGCCTTTTGCCCACGCAAAAAAAAAAATGCACACGGTTATGTCTTTAATTTAAAGAACATCATCCAACAGAGAAGAAAAGAAAGGTCACTTACAGTGTGAGAGATGAAGAGTTTCCCTGAGGAGTTTACTGCCTCTAGGAGCTCGAGGTTTCGACGATTACACTTCTTTTCATCGTTATCATCGGTAGGAACCATACGGAAGCAGACGAGAGCAAAGATCCGAGGAGTGATAACCTCAAAGTTAGGATCTTGAGAAACAAGCTGTTCGAGATCTTTGGCCAGTTTGATATGGTTTCTTATATAGTTCTTCAAGGTCTCAGCTCCATACAGCCTTAAAACCATCCATAGTTTCAATGATCTGTTTAAAAACACAATACACAAAATCTCAGTATGTTGTATAATGCATGAAGATGTTCCTGAGAGAGACAGAGAGAGCAAAGAACCTGAATCTTCGTCCCAGAGGGATCTGCCAGTCTTTGTAATCAACAACCAAGTCTGCCTGAGAGGCCTGCCAAAAAATAGTTGATAATAAGACTAGTAAGAATTGAATAAGAAACTCAACCAAAAAAAAAAGAATTTGAATAAGAAATCAAAATCATTTTTACCTTGTTTTTGAGAAACTCTGGATTTGTTGACAGAGCTTCAGTGAGAGCATACTGATCCTATTTTAATCAACATGTCTTTCTTTTAGTACACGAGGAGAAAGTGAGACTAAAAAGAGGGTATATGTACCTTAACCCAAAGTAGGGAACAATCGAAGTTGGTTAGGAACCATTTATGAGCATTCATGTTAAAAGAGTCTGTAGTTTCTACTCCGTCTATGTACTGTCGATACTCTGGACATATACAAGCACTTCCAGCGTAAGCTGCGTCCACGTGAAACCACATGTCGTTGCTCTGAGAATGCAGTAATTATAAGAGAATTAGCATCAGTTCCTCTGCTATTAAGTTCTCTATGAAATGTGAAATAAAAAAAACCTTTGCAATCTTTCCCAGTGCACCTAAAGGATCGACTGCTGTTGAAGAAGTGGTTCCAACCTGGGATTAAAAAAAAGAATCTTTCAGAAAATAAGCATGCTTCATGGTAAGTAACATATTGGCTAGTACTTACATTGCCACATAAGAAGAATGGAATCAATCCAGCTTCAAGATCTCGAGAAACGGCTTCTTGAAGCAATTCTGGACGCATAGCGTAATTTGTAGAGGAATCTGCTTTCAGCACCCTGCAATTCTCTGGATGGATTCCTGCTATCTGTCAACAACAAACCACCTTTAAGAGTTAGCTTCAACAAAACTTTCATTGATCAAAAATCTACAAATTATTCACCTGGCAAGCTTTCTGTAAAGCTGAATGTGTCTGTTCAGAGGAGTAAACAACGAGCTTCCCAAGGGAGTTCTTGCCAACGCTTCTTAAGACCTTATCTCGGGCAGCAATCATGACAACAAGAACAGCTTCACTAGCTGACCCTTGGATGACTCCACCTCCATTTCCTACAATAACAAAAGTTAACCAACACTTAGCTAGAATCGATATAGGTCTTTAACTTTTAAAGAAAAATAATTTTTATGACAAGGTTTCATGTGTTGATAGTTATATAACCTTTGGAGAGAAACTGTTCGGGTAGGTTGAGCAGTTTTGCAAGCCAATCAAGAACGATCATTTCGAGCTCAGTGGCAGCTGGAGAAGTGACCCAACTAAAACCAACAATTCCAAGACCAGCACTCAACATCTCACCCAAGAACCCTGCAACGCTGCTGTTAGAAGGGTAATAAGCAAAGAAGTTGGGGCTTTGCCAATGTGTTACTCCAGGCAATATCTTCGTTTTAACATCTGCAAGAAGAAAAAAAACTCGCATCAGATTTCTCTGTCCTCAACCAAAAAGTATCAGAAATGGTCCAATAAAAGTAGAAGTGGGTATGTGTGTTCACCATCAAGAACTTGTTCAACAGTTTCAGGGTGGTCTGGTGCTGAATCAGGCAAAAGGTTGTGAAGATAACCAGGCTGTATAAGAGACAAGTAAAATATCAAAATTGTACGAATAAACCAACAAAACTATAGCAAAACATAATGTGAACAATGCAACTTTGGTTAGATCCTTGGGTATAAATTTTACATAAATATGAAACTTTTTGTCACGCACAATCTGAGTTTTAAATGACATCGAACAGACTGAATGGAGAATTTTCAAAAATATCACTTTGAGAGTACCATTATTCATCTTTACCATCGCTAAAGTCACATTTTCAAAAACCCACTTCAAATTGAAAAGAAAGTGACCTGAACTTGGCTAAGGACAGGGAAAGATTCGATGGTTTTGTAATAATCAGCAATGAAATCCACCATTCGATGTCCGTACTCTCTCAGTTGCTCAGAGTCCATCGGCTTCAACACGTTCCTACTACCATTCTCCCTGTTCCATAATAAGAAAAAACTATTACTTCAGACAATATTCGTCTGAAATCATTTCCTAACTTTCAAGAACTTACATTCTTTCTTGTTTTTTCTTGAGTCGCTTCTAACTTGTGTTTATGTCTCAGAAGGTTTTCTGGATGGTTTGGGTTTCGGCCTGCATAGATATCTCTCTTATTTATAGGATCTGGAGTGTGTTTTGTTTTTATAATTTCAATGTTTGTACAATTTTAAATGTTTTAAACACCTTAAAAAAACAAAATAGTACTGAATAACCCTGTCTAAGTTATTATGTTTTGCACCCAAATTGTTATCAAGAGAATAATGAGAAATGGTTGTACTTGCGTGTGGTTGTACTTGTGTGTGTGTCAACTTTGCAATGGTGAGATTTTAGGTAGAAAAGTTTATCTTTTTTTTGCCTTCCTTATATTCTTAATTGGATTTTTAACGTAAAAAATCTTCAACTAAGTTTGTTTTGGATAAAACCCCCAAACAAACTAATTTTATTTAATGAATTAAACTCTCTCAGATCATAATTACCAATACTACTGGTAAATCTTTAGTTTAAGGGTTTTTTCAATAAGTAAACATAGTTGAGAGGATTTACCATTAAAAATAAAAATTAAAAAATCCAAAATATAATAACATTACTAAAAATTAGTAACTTTAATTTTCAAAATTAACATTTTTAAAAAAATTATATAGATATATAAGTCTGATTTGTTTTTTAAAAAATCAACATTATATATGTATAAATTAAGAAAGTAAAAAACCCAAAAAAATATAAAAGAAATATCTAAAGCTTTATCTGTATTAAAATTATCTAAAAATTAAAAAAATGTAAAAGACAAGTAAATATAATAAAAATTATATC
>NC_079519.1:26362623-26364112 GCF_000801105.2 Raphanus sativus | reverse complement strand
TTATTTATGTAAAAACTTTTAAACTAAAGATTTACCTGTAGTACAGATAATTATGACCTGAGAGAGTTTAATTTATTAAATAAAATTAGTTTGAGAGTTATTTCGTTAAATACTTAGTTTGGGGGTTTTACCCAAAACAAACTTAGTCGAGGGATTTTAGTGTTAAAAATCCTTCTTAATTCTATATTCCTTAAACTAGTGTATTTTGTTAAACTGTTTGGAGGACTAGACTTCTAAAGTTTGTTAAGAGAGTAATTCTTTGTTAGACATGTCAAAAAAAGTTCGTTAGATTATTGTTTTTCTTTTTACAACGATCTATCATTTTATAAGAAAATAATTAAAACTACTTTAATTGATTGTTTACGGTTCTAGTTCTATTAAGATTAGATACTAAATCCTAAACAATCATGAAAACTTAAACTCAAATGTTAGTATGTTTTTTAAGTAGTGGTATTTTTGAAAAACGATATTTAACTTGTTGTATTTCTAACAATTTTTCAAAATCATATGATCTTTTTATTTTTGAAAAACTAAAAACTTAACTTCTTAATTGAATACAAAAAATTAGAATAACATAACTGAAAAACATTAAGTAAAAATAAGTGAAAATTATGTATTAGTTTTACTAATAGCGAAGTTATGTTCCAGTTTTAGTGTTTTTTGTGGGGTTTATCAGATATTTAAATAATGAATTTTTAAAAAAATTAAAACCAGATTATATATCGGATCATCGAGTTTACCGGTTCGATCGCGGATTTGGGTGAAGTTTCGAAACACTGCAAGCAATGATTATTGAATCTACCACCCACCAAAATCAGATATGGGACCATGACTATCCCGCACATAAACATTTCTACCTCTTTTTTCATGCTACTTCACTAAAATTATATTTATAAACTTTACACATAAAACTGATTTTTAAATATTAATGAATAATTCTAAAATTCTAATCATTTGATTTAAACTACTCTTAATTAATATTTTTGTTTCAATCCACGTACTAAAACTTGGACATCAATATTTTTGTTAGTAAATAATAACTTTGTGAGAATAATATAATAAAAATACATAGTTTTAAAAATAAAATAGAAAAAGGGTAATTTGCCCCTGTATACATAAAAATCCTCAAATTCACTATCAATCGAAAAACAACCTCTTTCTCTTCATTTATCTTCCTGTTACTTTCTAACCTCTCACTAAAAATCTAATTTTTTTTTTGTTATTTGGCAAATAAAGCCATAAAAATGAGGTAAATCTATTTATGTTATTGTTAGTTTCATGTTTGATCAGACTCAAACCAACAAAAGTAAAAATAGTGAATCCCAATACTTTTTTTTGTTTACCACCAAATTTAAGCTTAGACCATAAAAATGATAAAAGAAAGAAAAAACAACCAATGCTTAATACATAAAAAATATTTAAAATCAGTTTAAAAACAAAAACTAACTGGAAATAAAAATAGAATTATGAAAATTTATTAAAAATAAAT
>NC_079519.1:26353027-26362523 GCF_000801105.2 Raphanus sativus | reverse complement strand
TGAGCTTAGTGAAAATTTTAGTCAACATATAATAACTTAGTAACAATTACATAATACAATCTAAAAAAATTATAAATTTCAAGAATAAATTGAGAATCTATAAGAACAAAAAAAAATATTTATGTTATTGTTGTTTTCATGTTTGATCAGACTCAAACCAACAAAAGTAAAAATAGTGAATCCCAATACTCTTTTTTGTTTACCACCAAATTTAAGCTTAGACCATAAAATGATACAAGAAAGAAAAAACAACCAGTGCTTAATACATAAAAAATAATTAAAATCAGTTTAAAAAACAAAAACTAACTGGAAATAAAATTAGAATTATGAAAATTTATTAAAAATAAATAGTATATAACTTGAGCTTAGTGAAAAATTTAGTCAACATATAATAACTTAGTAACAATTACATAATACAATCTAAAAAAAATATAAATTTCAAGAATAAATTGAGAATCTATAAGAACAAAAAAAAAATACATTTATAATATTGTTTTTGACGTTCATCAGACCTCGGCCAAGAAAAGAAAAAAGTGAATCCTATTCAATTTGCTTTCTTTGGTTTGGTCACTAAACTCAAATCTTATCCATACATCCTATGCTTTCTAAAAGTGATTTCTGGAGCTGGAAGTATAATAAGAGCGGTGATTTTACTGTTAAATCTGCCAATTGATTAGCAACATACATATGTGTTTTCCAAGAAAAAAAAGGTTAGCAATATACATATTAGTTAAGGTTTTCTGCTTCTGTCCAACATACATATCAGGTTTGGAAGCTCCTTACTGAACCTAAGATTAAAATGTTCTTGTGGAAAATGCTAAATGGTGCCTTGCTTGTGGAAGAAGGTTCAGCAAGTAGAGGTTTAAAAGTTGATGGGGCTTTATCGATTTGTGGTTCAGCTGTGGAATCCACAAACCATATTCTCTTTACATATGAGACAGCCAGACAAACTTGGGCCTTGTCAGATATTCCATCCCCTTGTAATCTGTTTGATGTCTTTTCTATCTTTGCAAATTTTAATCATTTGCTTTCAGTGTATAGAAGCACCTTGATTCCTTTGAATATTCGTAGAAGTATATCTTGGGTGATCTGGAACATTTGGAAGAGTATAAATAAATGGATCTTTGAGGGTGTTCATATGATGCAAGTGTTTATGTCAGGAGAGGTAGTGCAAAATATGACTTGTGGTTTATTGCGCAAGACTGAAAGAGAAGAATATGAAAATAATATATTCTGTCTTCAAACTAACCGAAAGGTTTGGTCTCCTCCTCGAGAGTGGTTGGTAAAATGTAATATTAATGTACCTTAATTAGTCGAAGCAGAAGAATGTTGAAGGTGGTGCTTGGGTGCTTCGTGATTGTTTAGGGAAGGTGCTCATACATATTAGAAGGGCTCTTTCTTCATTGAATGGAAAGTTTCAGTAGAATGCAGGGAAGCAAAGAGAGGTGCTCATCTCATCGCTTAAACAGTTGCCGGCTTTGTGGGTGTGCACAAGGTGCAAATGCACCACCTCCTCAATTTTTATTAAAATTTCTTTAGTGTTTTAGAATCTTAAAATTTATAATTCTTAAAATTAAAAGGTCCAATTTTTAAAGTCATATACAAAATTAACAGAAAATATGTTTTGTGGCACACCCACCCACTTCTTGAGCACACAAAATTGTCTAAGATAGAGTGACAATTTTGTGTGCTTGTAGAGCTCATTTCTAGTTTAAAGATGTGTTTAAGAGTGAGAGAGTTCTAGCCTCTGTTGTGTCGTAGGTATTTTTCTGCCGTGATCCTTGTCTTGGATATTACTTGATTGGTTGTTGCCATTTCTTTGTTTGTGAAATTGGCTTACATAGAGTTAACCGCAATAAATCAAACCAAAACATAGAATACACACAACTAGAGAAAGGATAAAATACACACAACTGGAATAAAAATAAAATAGAAAAGAGATGCACAATCATCATATACCGAAGTTGAACTGTTGTTCCAACTTTTGGAAGGTTTTTATTTAATATGGTTATAGCAAATCAAACCAATGCATCCTTGATACATATTAGAGGTGCTCATCTCATCGCTTAAACAGTTGCCGGCTTTGTGGGTGTGCACAAGGTGCAAATGCACCGCCTCCTCAATTTTTATTAAAATTTCTTTAGTGTTTTAGAATCTTAAAATTTATAATTCTTAAAATTAAAAGGTCCAATTTTTAAAGTCATATACAAAATTAACAGAAAATATGTTTTGTGGCACACCCACCCACTACTTGAGCCGGGTCTCAAAGTAGGGAAAACGTGATATTTCTCCACGAGAAATATCGTATCTTTCCATATGTCTTCCAAACTATGACCTCATCTCAAATGTCTCTGAAATAAAAGTTTGAAACCTATTTCTCCATAAAACTATAGCATAACTCTTGTATCTCTCTGAAATAAAAGTTCGAAAGCCATAACCCCATAAAATTTAATTATTCATTTTAAACCTATAAACTTAAACCAGTTTTAGACTAATAACGACCCAATTAAGATCCGATTACAGCAATCAATCCAGAAATTATAAACATTAGAATATATAATTTCTGGTTTGATTGCTATAATCGGATTTTAATCGGGTCGTTATTTGACTAAAACTGGTTTAATTAACAAAAAAATAGTTCAACTTTATAGATTTAAACCGAGTAATTAAATTTTATGGGATTATGGCTTTCAAACTTTTATTTCGGGGAGATACAAGAGTTATGTTATAGTTTAATGGAGAAATAGGTTTCAAATTTTTGTTTCGGAGACATTTGGGATGAGGTCATAATTTGGGAAACATATTGGAAGATGCCATACTTTTCATGGGGAAATAGCACGTTTTCCCCTCAAAGTATCTTCTCACTCTATCTTAGACAATTTTGTGTGCTTGTTGAGCTCATTTCTAGTTTAGAGCATCTCTAATGACACTCTATTTTCTCCTTTATAATTCCCACAAAAATAGAGTAAAACTATTATTTCACTCCAAATATAGAGTGTAAAAGTGGATTTACACTATTTTCTCTACAAAAATAGAGTAACTCTATTATAGAGTAAACCATTGGAGCAAAACTTACTCTATAATGGAGTTACTCTATTTTTGTGGGAATTATAGAAGAGAAAATAGAATTCCATTGGAGATGCTCTTAAAGATGTGTTTAAGAGTGAGAGAGTTCTAGCCTCTGTTGTGTCGTAGGTGTTTTTCTGCCATGATCCTTGTCTTGGATATTATTTGATTGGTTGTTGCCATTTCTTTGTTTGTGAAATTGGCTTACATAGAGTTAAACCCCAATAAATCAAACCAAAACATAGAATACACATAACTAGAGAAAAGATAAAATACACACAACTGGAATAAAAATAAATAGAAAAGAGATGCACAATCATCATATACCGAAGTTGAACTGTTGTTCCAAATTTTGTAAGGTTTTTATTTAATATGGTTATAGCAAATCAAACCAATGCATCCTTGATATGCTTGGCAAAATCAGGCCAAACATTTACTTGGGGAGCAAGCAAGATGCTTTTTCCTGAATAACCTTCCATGTCTCCTTCACGTGCTTCTCCTCTGTCAATGGCGCTCCAATGGCGCAACGTAGAACGATTTTTCCAGACAAAGCCTTTTGCCCACGCAAAAAAAAAAATGCACACGGTTATGTCTTTAATTTAAAGAACATCATCCAACAGAGAAGAAAAGAAAGGTCACTTACAGTGTGAGAGATGAAGAGTTTCCCTGAGGAGTTTACTGCCTCTAGGAGCTCGAGGTTTCGACGATTACACTTCTTTTCATCGTTATCATCGGTAGGAACCATACGGAAGCAGACGAGAGCAAAGATCCGAGGAGTGATAACCTCAAAATTAGGATCTTGAGAAACAAGTTGTTCGAGATCTTTGGCCAGTTTGATATGGTTTCTTATATAGTTCTTCAAGGTCTCAGCTCCATAGAGCCTTAAAACCATCCATAGTTTCAATGATCTGTTTAAAAACACGATACACAAAATCTCAGTATAATGTAGATATGCATGCAGATGTTCCTGAGAGAGAGCAAAGAACCTGAATCTTCGTCCGAGAGGGATTTGCCAGTCTTTGTAATCAACAACCAAGTTTTCCTGAGAGGCCTGCCAAAAAAAAAGATGATAATAACACTAGTAAGAATTGAATAAGAAAATTAACCAAAAAAAAAAAAAAAAGAATTGAATAAGAAATCAAAATCATTCTTACCTTGTTTTTGAGAAACTCTGGATTTGTTGACAGAGCTTCAGTGAGAGCATACTGATCCTGTTTTAATCAACATGTCTTTTTTTCAGTACACGAGGAGAAAGGTGAGACTAAAAAGAGGGTATATGTACCTTCACCCAAAGTAGGGAACAGTCGAAGTTAGTGAGGAACCATTTGTGAGCATTCATGTTAAAAGAGTCTGCGGTTTCTACTCCGTCTATGTACTGTCGATACTCTGGACATATACAAGCACTTCCAGCGTACGCTGCGTCCACGTGAAACCACATCTCATTGCTCTGAGAATGCAGTAATTAAAGAGAATTAGCATCAGTCTCTATGCTATTTTAAGTTCTCTATGAAATGTGAAATAAAAAAAAAACCTTTGCAATCTTTCCCAGTGCACCTAATGGATCGACTGCTGTTGAAGAAGTGGTTCCAACCTGAATATAACAAAAGAATCTTTTTCAGAGAACATGGTCAATAGTAAGTAACATGTTGGCTAGTGCTTACATTGCCACATAAGAAGAATGGAATCAATCCAGCTTCAAGATCTCGAGAAACAGCTTCTTGAAGCAATTCTGGACGCAGAGCGTAATTTGTAGAGGAATCTGCTTTCAGCACCCTGCAATTCTCTGGATGGATTCCTGATATCTGTCAACAACAAACCACCTATAAGAGTTAGCTTATTTTTAACAAAACTTTCTTTAATCTAAATCTGCAAAATATTCACTTGGCAAGCTTTCTGTAAAGCTGAATGTGTCTGGTCAGAGGAGTAAACAACGAGCTTCCCAAGGGCGTTCTTGCCAACGCTTCTTAAGACCTTATCGCGGGCAGCAATCATGACAACAAGAACAGCTTCACTAGCTGACCCTTGGATGACTCCACCTCCTTTTCCTACAATAATAGAAGTTAACCAACACTTGGCTAGATAACAACTCTTAGCCAAAAGAATTGTTATGACAAGATTTTTTTTTTTTTGAATACCAGGAGTTATAGGGCCGAAGCCCTTAATCCTCCAGGCCCAAAACCACAGACTAATATTAATTTTGTCCCAACAGTTATTCGGACTGGATACTTCTGACACAATGGTCATGTCTTTTCCAGTTGAGCAACAAGGTTTTTTATTTTTTTGGATTAACCACAGTGTGCGACCGAGGTCAATCGACTATTCTGTAAGCTCCAAAAGTGCATTGATAAATTATCTGATGGCCAACGAACAAGGTTTTATTATGTGTTGATAGTTATATAACCTTTGGAGAGAAACTGATCGGGTAGGTTGAGCATTTTTGCAATCCAATCAAGAACGATCATTTCGAGCTCAGTGGCAGCTGGAGAAGTTACCCAACTAAAACCAACAATTCCAAGACCAGCACTCAGCATCTCGCCCAAGAACCCTGCAACGCTGCTGTTAGAAGGGTAATAAGCAAAGAAGTTGGGGCTTTGCCAATGTGTTACTCCAGGCAATATCTTCGTTTTAACATCTGCAAGAAGAAAAAAAGCTCGCATCAGCTCTCTCTGTCCTCAACCAAGAAGTATCAGAAATGGTCTAATAAAAATAGAAGTGGGTATGTATTCACCATCAAGAACTTGTTCAACGGTTTCAGGGTGGTCTGGTGCTGAATCAGGTAAAATGTTGTGAAGATAACCAGGCTGTATCAGAGAGACAAGTAAAATATCAATATTGTATGAATAAACCAACAAAACTATAGCAAAACATAATGTGACGACAATGCAACTTTGGTTAGATCCTTTGGTATAAATTTTACATAAATATGAAACTTTTTGTCAAGCACAATCTGAGTTTTACATGACATCGAACAGACTGAATAAAAAACCCATATCAAATTGAAAAGAAAGTGACCTGAACTTGGCTAAGGACAGGGAAAGATTCGATGGTTTTGTAATAATCCGCAATGAAATCCACCATTCGATGTCCGTACTCTCTCAGTTGCTCAGAGTCCATCGGCTTCAACACGTTCCTACTACCATTCTCCCTGTTCCTACTACCATTCTCCCTGTTCCATAATAAGAAAAAACAATTACTTCAGACAATATTCGTCTGAAAATAATTTCCTAACTTTCAAGAACTTACATTCTTTCTTGTTTTTTCTTGAGTCGCTTCTAGCTTGTGTTTATGTCTCAGAAGGTTTTCTGGATGGTTTGGGTTTCAGCCTGCATAGATATCTCTCTTATTTATAAGATCGGGAGTGTGTTTTGTTTTTATAATTTAAATGTTATTTGTACAATTTTAAATGTCTTAAACACCTTAAAATAAAATAAAAAAAAAACAAAATAGTACTGAATACCCCTGTCTATGTTGTCCACCCAAATCGTTATCAAGAGAGTAATGAGAAATGGTTCTAAGTTATTATGTTGTTATAACAATTTTAAATGTCTTAAACACCTTAAAATAAAATTAAAAAACAAAATAGTACTGAATACCCCTGTCTAAATTATTATGTTGTCCACCCAAATCGTTATCAAGAGAGTAATGAGAAATGGTTCTACTTGTGTGTGGTTCTACTTGTGTGTGTGATGTCAATTTTGCAATGGTGAGATTTTAGGTAGAAATGTTTATCTCTTTTTTCCTTCCTTATATTCTTAACTCTATATCCCTTAAACTAGTGTATTTTGTTAAACTGTTTGGAGGGCTAGACATCTAAAGTTTGTTAGAGAGTAATTCTTTGTTAGACATGTCCAAAAAAAAAGTTCGTTAGATTATTGTTTTTCTTTTTACAACGACCTATCATTTTATAAGAAAATAATTAAAACTACTTTAATTGATTGTTTACGGTTCTCATTCTATTAAAATTAATCCAAGATCTATCTTTTTAGTTTCTTCTCTTTAAGGTTTTTTCTGCCGGATTCTTACCTCCGGCGGTTGGCGATATATGTTCCGTTAACAACCCTCAGCTCGTTTTTTTTTTGGTTTTTTATCTTTTGATTTTTCTCTCCTTTTTGGGTTTACATGATTTTCTTTTATCCTTGATCTTTGTCAGAAAGCAGACATGGATCAAATTTGGAGTCTTTGGTTGAGGGTCGACGGTGGTAGTTCGGTCATCAGTGTGTTTTTTCTGTATTGTGTGGTATTTCCGTTCCGTCTGTATCTACGCTTCTCGAATTTTTGTTAGTGGTTCTGTATAATTTATTTTGTATTGTCATTTTCGAAGGTTTCTATTGCTCTTGCCGCTGGGTCCCTTCTCTCTAATTTGTATGTGCGTTTTAGCCTTTTAGGTTGCTTGTAGTGGTGTTTCGACCTTGGTTTGAAAAGTGTTTTTCCTTAGCTTTGTTAACAACTAACATATTATAGTGTGTTTGTCTTTATTTAACCTCTAGGCAAGGGATTTCAATTGGTTTAAAATGAAGAGAATGAATTGGAGCTTTGCCTCTTATATGCATTATGAATTTGTTCGAAGAGTTTTTGAAATTTAGTTGATCCAAGTTCTCATTCCAAAACTATTTAGCTGACAAAGATAATAAAATAAAATTGTTTATAATAATTTTTTTACACATATAACTTTCAAAAATCTATATACTTACATATTCAACAAATTCGTAATTAGTGTCGTTCTGAGATTACTTTTCGAATTTAAAAATAGTATTCAACAAATTAGATATTCAACAAATTCATAACTAGTGTCGTTCTGAGATTACTTTTTTAGTTTAAAAATAGTATTTCATATTTCAGTACTTATTTATTATTATATTAAAAAGTATAAATAACATTACTTAATTTTATACGACCACACTTTTAGTTTTCTTGAAGATTTAAAATGATAGTTTTTGAAGGTTCTAGATAAGATAGGAACACTCTACTAGACTCGGAAGGTTTTAGTTTAGTTGGTATTATAGATAGAATTGTAATTGGTCCGGTTTGTCTATAATTGTCAATTAGATCGGTCTCATTCTTTAGTAAACCGTGCGTGTAAATGTATATGTATGTAGAGTTATTTAGCTCGAATACAAAGACTAATGAGCTTAGAGGTTATTCATTGCTCTGCATAGCTGTTATGTGTTGTAAGAGTATCTTCAACCTTACTCTATTTTCTACTCCAAATATCATTTTAGAGTAAAATCTTCTTTAATTCCACTTTATTTTCAATTTCAAAATGGATTAATGGCTAAAGTTACTCCATTTATGAATAACAGTCGGAGAAATATGAGAGAGAGAGAGAGAGCTAGAAAAAAGGAATTAATTTTCTCACGGAAAACTTATACATGTTGTACACCTACATGAAGCTATAGATTAGATTGGTTAGGGCAAAAATGTAATTGAAATTATTTTCAAATTATGAGGGGTAATTGGCTAATATAGGATGTCCCAAAGGTTATGTACATCAACTTTTTTTCTTAAAAATGAGGAATCTTTAAAAGCTAAAGAATTGTTTGCATTGAAATTGAGCAATTTCAGAGCTTCTCCAACGGGGGTATTAGGACAAGTTCCTCATGACAATTTTATCTTGAAAAATGTGAAAGTGGGACTAAACAGTAATAACATATTGTATAAAATAGCAGAGACTATGATTAACCGGGATTTTTAGGAGTGAAGTTCTTAACGGAATTTAATAACCTGTTCTTAACTTTAACAAAAGAAAAAGGTTAAGAACCGGTTCTTAAATAAGTATTTAAGAATCAATTCTTAACATTTTCCTTTGTTAAAGTTAAGAATAAGTTCTTAAATTCCGTTAAGAACTTCATTTTTAAGAACCCTGATTACTCATGCTCTAAAACTCTCCAAAACACTTTAGTGCCACTTGCATCTTTTGGTTGGTTGACATTTTTATGCTTTATATTATGAAATAATTATATAATTTTTAATAGTATTATATTAGTTAAACACTCAATGGGAGCATCCTGCCGTTAATGTTGCTCTCAGAACAGTCTACCTGGACGCTTATGAACTCGTGTTCAACAATATCACCAGCATGACAAAATCTTTTCTTTTCGTCTTCTTATCTTTGCGTATAAACAAATATAATAACTGTTTTAAACATGTACGTGAAGCCGAAGAGATTGCTTCTTTTTTCCTTGGTTTAATGCTGTATATGGCCCAGACCCAATTTTCAGTATCCTCCAACTCATATTGCCCACTGTCAAAGCAAACAGTGTGTGGTCCAGATTTAGAAAATGGCGGAATAAGAAAAACGTGTAGGGCGAAAATGATTTAAAATGCCAGATATTTTACTTTTAAGTTCTAACTATAACTTGATCCGTATATCCGTACAGATATTTATTTTTATTTTTAAAAAAATAAATAAATATTTTATATATATATATAC